>NW_024870892.1:10820000-10862500 GCF_019054845.1 Dipodomys spectabilis | reverse complement strand
TGGCTGGGTGTAGCTTGGCTTCCAGAGATCTTGCCCTGCTGTAGACACAGGGTGTCTTCCTTTGAGATCAGGGAGGAACTTAGGAGTTGTTTTTCTAGGGTGAGTGCAGAAGAAATAAGGGGTACTCACGTGGAGATATTTAAGGTTTGAAAAAAATCTTGAGCTTTAGTTTGCAGAAGTTTCAACAAAGAGTCTTAGATCTTGTGACAGGAAAACGAAAAGGCAAAACCCAATGGACTTAGTCAAAAATAGTATTTATTATGCCCTATTGCAAATAATTCAGAGAAGGTGCCTTCAAGTATGGCTGGATCCAGGGTCTCAGACCTTTGCTCTCTCCATCTTATGACTATTTTCTTTCAGGTGTTTTCTTCCACTATAATTTCTCCTCTAGGAAGTAAATACATTATTTCCACAACTTCACCAGAAAATGAAGAGGGTCAATTTTCAGGCTCAACCTTCAAATCTTAGAGTTCTTTTTCATTGAACCTGTTATTCTGTAGTTCCAGGAATAAAACCTAGGTGCAGGCAAGCTCTCTACCACAGAGCTACATTCTCATCCCCAGATAGAATTTTTCTTGGAGTGTGTGTGTGTGTGTGTGGGGGGGGGGGGGGGTGTTACATGTCTATTCCTCAACTGATTTCTGTGGCCAGGAGAATACCATTCTCTAAGACAGAATTGCATGCTCCTTCTTGACCCAATTGCTGTGTCCAGGAGTTTACTATGCTCTGATTGGCCAGAACAGGGTCATATATTGACTCTGAACCAATCACTGTCCCCAGGAGACCACCAGGCTCTGATTGACCAGACCAGGGTCACATGTCTATTCCTGAACCAATTGCTATTCCCAGTTGAATACTGTGTTCTGATTGGGCAGGCTGGAATCCCATGCCTTTTCTTTGGTCTTAGGTGTAGAGAAATGGATGGAAAGTGGAGGGCTGGTGCCACAGGGGAAACTGAGGGAAGGTTACCATATGAAAGACTAAGATGCCCAGAGGCAATCAGCGTTTACATGGGCATGAGGTTCCAATGTTAGGACAATATTTCTCAGCCTCTGTACTACTTGGGGCCGAATGGTTACTTGACCAGGTGTTGTAGGGTGTCTAGTAATTCTCAGTCTGTGCCCACTGGATACCAGAACAGTTGTCCCCACAGAATCTCTCAGGATGGGGGGGGTCAGATGTCCCCCAGGGAGCAGAATGGCTCCATGTGACAATTTACTGCTTTGTGGGGAGAGTCATAGCTTGATGAGATCCAGAAAGAGATGAATGATTACTGACAGCAAACAGGGACAGACAGGTGGATTCTTTAAGTAAATATACTCCTTCGTTTTATTTCCAGAGACAGGTGCTATGCCCAGAGCTGAGGAAGATAAGAGAGTCAGAAAGCCATTTCCCTACTCCCTTCATTCATTCAAGGCTCTCTGGGGATGAAGGCCATGCGCTCTTTCTTGGGGCTCCTGTAACCAGGTTCCACAAACTAAGTCACTTCGAGCAATGGCCATTTATGCTCTCATAGGCCAGAATCTGAAATCCAGGCCAGAATCTGAAATCCAGGCATCTGCGGGGCCCACTCAGGTGAGCATGGCCACCGAGGGGGCGGAGCCCACTCAGATAGGCGTGGCCACTCAGGGCGTGGCCACCGAGGGGGCGGAGCCCACTCATGTAGGCGTGGCCACTCAGGGCGGGGCCACTCAGGAGGGCGGGGCCCAGGGAGGGGCAGAGAGTAATTGTGTCTTAAAGGCTTTTCCTCTGAACACTGCTTCATTGAGGATTAACTTTGTTACACTTTGAAAATTAGTTGTATCAAGTGATGGGCTTCCTTTCATCTTTATACTTGTATCCCTCACCTGCCATTTCCCTTTCTTGTCCTCCTGAGTCCTCCATTGCTCACTGCCCCTTCTGTTTCCATGTCTTTTTTTATTTTTTTTTTAAATTTATTCTGGTGGCTATGGAGCTTGATCTCTGGGCCTGGGCGCTGTCCCTCATCTCTTCAGCTCAAGGCAAAAACACTCTACCACTTGAGCCACAGCACCACTTCCAGCTTCTTCTGCTTATGTGGTGCTGAGGAATCGAACCCAGGGCCTCATGCATGCAAGGCAAGCACTCTACCACTGAGCCACCTGCCCAGCCCCGACTTTTTTTTAAGGAAAAAATAATCTAGATTCTGTAGATGAGAGAAAGCATACAATGTTTGTTCATCTGAGTCTGGCTTGTTTCAGTGATGGTATCATGATGCTCTTCAGTTCCACGTATTTTCCTGCAAGTCACTGATTTTGTTCTTCGCTGAGATTTATTCCATTGGATCAAGAGATCACGATTTGTCCTTTCATGGATTGTGGGGCACGGGCCTCTGGACTGATCCACAGCCCGGGAGAGGTGTCTAGAGCCTGTACACATGGTGTGCGCTGTCTTGCACGGTGTGTTGACTCACCTCCCTTCCGTTATATGCTGGCACTGGCACAGGCAGGTGTTATTATAATGTCTACTTTCCATATTTTGAGAGTCCGCCATGCTGATTTCCATAGTGGCTGTATAATTTACATTCCCACCAGCAGTGGAGAGTTCCTTTCCCCCCACACCCCAGCACAAGGCTTTTGAGGGACACGGGGAACCACACCTGCAGCCTGGCTCCTGAGGGAAGCGAGGGGGAGGCGTCACCTTCCAGCTGAGCCTCTCTGCGGTGGGACACTGGGGGACACACCAATTATTTGTGCTTCCCTCTGGGGGATTCTGGGAGATGGCAGGGTGGTGGGACACTGGTGTGTGTGTGTGTGTGTGTGTGTGTGTGTGTGTGTGTGTGTGAGAGAGAGAGAGAGAGAGAGAGAGAGAGAGACTTTGCTAGCTTTATTTTGGTTGCCCACCCCCCTAGCATTGGCAGATCCTGCCATTGCCTACCCAGCCACACAGGCCTCTTTGCTTTCCATTCAGTCACCCCATAGACACACACACACACACACACACACACACACACACACACACACACACACACACAGAGTTTTTGCTCAGAGCCTTCACAGCGGCTGGGATGCTTTTCCTGAATCTCTCCTCCAACGTGATACTTGCTCCAAAGGTCACTCTGCCAGCCCTGCTTCCTTGCCTCTCTGTCTGAAGCTATTTTCTCAGGAACAATTCACTCTCCTCCCCCCCCCCCCCCCATGTATTTTTCTCTTTTAGCACTTACCGGCCTTTAGCAAGTGGGAGAAGACCCTGATGTCCTCCGTGGGAGCTGTTTCATGACCCCAAGTCCACAGTGCTCAGATTCCTCATATACAGCCACTGTGTAAAAAACGTGTGTGCAGATGCTCTATCAGAAGAGCTTAGGGACCACCTAAATAAGAGTGTGGTTGCGGCCATAATGATTCTGCCTGCAATCGAGTCCTCTGGCTTTGAATTCTGTCACATTTTCTCTCCCCAACATGTTTTTACTTACCTCATATTGATTGTACATGTGGGGGTTTCACTGTGTGTTTCCACACATGCAGAAAACATAGCTGGGGGCCAGTGGTTCAGGCCTGGTCATTTTAGCTCATGAGTTTGAGACCTGAAGATCATAGTTCAAAGTCAGATCAGGTAGGAAAGTCCATGAGACTAAATCTCCAATTAAGAACTAAAAAGCCAGAGACATAGCTGTGACTTAAAGTGGTAGAGCACCATCCTTCAACACAAAAGCACAGGGACCCGGGACCGGCGCACCCACAGGGAAACTCACCCCTCGGATTATGTGTCCCCCTGCCTCTCACCCCTCCTTTAAAAAACTTTCTTGCAAAGTTAAGAGGGGCTTCATCACATCTTTTTCAGACATGCATACTTCAGCCATTTCTCCCCATTATTTCTCCCCCTCCCACCTCCAGTACAGAGGCAAATTGCTTTTGGAGATTCTAGGGTCTGAACTCCCGGCTTTGTGCTTGCTAGGAAGGCATGCTATCAGCCAAGCCCCCTAGCTCCTTTGGCTTTTTTTTTTTTTTTTTTGTCCTGGGCCTTGAATTCAGGGCTTGGGCCTAAATTCCTAAGCTCCTTTTGCTCAAGGCTAGTGCTTTACCACTTGAGCGAAAACTCCACTTTCAGCTTCTGTAATTAATTGGAGATAAGCGTGTCATGGACTTTCCTGCTGGGGCTGGCTTTGAACTGGAATCCTCAGATGTCAGCCTCTTGATTATAGGTGTGAGCTACCAGCACCTAGCTGTCTTTGGTTTTTTGGATAGCATCTTATTGCCCGCCCCCCCCCCCCCCAATCCCACCCCTTTGGGTCTGCTTTGGATCTTTGGGATTACAGGCATGAGCTACCACCCTCCAGCTATCTACAACTATGTGTGTGTGTGTGTGTGTGTCAGAGAGAGAGAGAGAGAGAGAGAGAATACTGGGGCTTGAACTCAGGGCCTGGACACTGCTCCTGAGCTTTCTTGCTTAAGGCTGGCACTCTACCCCTTGAGCCACAGCTCCACTTTTGGCTCTTGGCTGGTTAATTGGAGATAAGAGTCTCACGCACTTCCCTGCCCTGGGCTGGCTTCAAACACTTGATCCTCAGATCTCAGCCTCCTGAGTAGCTAGGGATAACCGTTTTTTTTTTTTTCTGCAGTGTCAGGAGTAGGAACAAAAGTGAGGGAGAGGAAGAGGCTAGTTTGCAATGCTGACATCGCTTCCTCCTCCTCCTCCCTCTTCTCTAAAAGCCTGGGGCAGCTTTCACTCCTCATGTTAGGTAAGAGACCACAGCAGGACAGGCCCTGGCTGCTTTAGTTGTTGCTAGATGTCTTAGGAACTGGTCTCAGGACAGGCTACAGATTCCCAAACCACCCGTGCTAAGTTCCCTGTGAGCCATGGCGGGGTGTCCAGCCCGGAGTGCCATCCTCCCGTCCCCAGTCCCTGGCGACTCTGTACCCGATGCTATATGATGCCGGCCGAGTCACCGCGACACTGTGGTGCTTAGGGAACAGCAGCAAGAGGAAAGTGTAGGCGACCAGCACCTTAGCAATTTGTTCCTTCCCCCTCCCCCAATTTTAGCCACCTGAAAATGTCAACCTCAGCTTTTCCCTCACAGCTGGTGCCCTACCCTTTGAAACCATGCCTCCCGTCCAGCATTTTGCTGGCATTAAGTTCAAGCCAAGTTTGATTGGTTCGGGACCTGCCATTACAAAGGGAAGATGTATTAATCTTCAACAAATATTAAAAGACATTTGAAATGGGGCACCGTTGGCTCAAGCCTGGAACCCTAGCTACTCAGGGAGGCTGAGAGCTGAGGATCCTGGTTTAAAGCCAACTCCAGCAGGAAAGTCCATGAGACTCTTATCTCCAATTAACCACGCAAAAACCAGAAGTGGCGCTGTGGCTCAAAGTGTTAAAGCACTATCCTTGGGCACAAAGAGGCTCAGGGACAGTGCCTAAGCCCTGAGTTCAAGTCTCATGACCAACAGAAGAAAGAAAGAAAGAAAGAAAGAGAAAGAAAGAAAGAAAGAAAGAAAGAAAGAAAGAAGAAGAAAGAAAGAAAGAAAGAAAGAAAGACATTTGATATATAGCAAATATTAAAAGACATGATTTCATTTTATATATATATATATTTTTGGGGGGGGGGAATCTGGTCGTGGGGCCTGAAGTCTGGGCCTGGGCGCTGTCCCTCAGCTCTTCAGCTCAAGGCTAGAGCTCTACCACTTAAGCCACAGTGCTACTTCTGGCTTTTTTCTGCTTCTGTGGTGCTGGGGAATTGAACCCAGGGCCTCAGGCATGCAAGGCAAGCGCTCTACCACTGAGCCACCTTCCCAGCCCAACAATTTCATGATTTTTTTTGAGGCCGTTTCATTATGTAGCAGCAGGCTGACCTGGACTCATGATCCACCTACCTTGGCCTCCTGAGTGCTGGGATTACAGGCAGGTGCTACCATGCTCAACAATGATTTGGCCAGTGTGGATCTATGTATACACCTGTAAAATCAACCCCAGTTTCTGCTGTTCCTCAACTTTCCTGAGGACTCCCCTCACCCATGTCCTTACCTCCTGCAGCTACAACATCTTCTTATATTGACTACTGATTAGTTAGCATTGACCATTGAGTCATTAGCCCTGGCTATTGATTTGTTAGAATTTTTTTCTTTTTGGTCAGTCGTGGGGCCTGGACTCTGGGCCTGGGCGCTGTCCCTCAGCTCTTCAGCTCAAGGCAAGCGTTCTACCACTTGAGCCACAGTGCCACTTCCGGTTTTCTAGTAGTTTATTGAAGAGTCTCACGGACTTTCCTGCCCGGGCTGGCTTTGGACCACAATCTTCAGATCTCAGCCTCTTGAGTAGCTAGGATGACAGGCGTGAGCCACCGGCACCTGGCTTAGAATTTTGTGAGTTTCATACAAACAGATCAACAGGCTGTGATCTTTTGTGATTGGTTTTTCCCTGAAATAGTCCTTCCCCCCCCCCTCCCGGCCAGGCTCATTCATACTGTCACACATATCAGGGCCAATCTGTCCTTTGTCACTGCTGAATAGTATTCCATCACACAGACATCTTAAAATAGAGGTGCTGGGTCTGAAAATCTGAAAGGATTTTGAACCTTGATATGACAATACATGTGATTCCATCATACTGTGTGTGTGTGTGTGTGTGTGTGTGTGTGAGAGAGAGAAGGGGAGAGAGAGAGAGAGAGAGAGATTATGCGCTTACGTGCTGGTCTATCCTGGGGCTCAGACTCAGAGCCTCGGCATTGTCTCTGGTCTTTATCAGTCAAGGCTGGTCCTCTACCATTTGAACCACACCTCCTCCACTTCTGGCTTTTTGCTGGTTCATTGGAGGTAAGAGTCTCACAGACTTTCCTGCTCCCCTGCTGAGTAGCTAGGATTATAGGTATGAACCACGGGCCCCCGGCTGTACTTTGATTGTTGATGTACAGGTCAGTAAAGGGATGCACTGAGTGGTGATGCCACTTACGCTGGGTCCCTGAGCTTGTGGACATGTCTTCTGGGACTCACAAGAGACTGGACTCAGAGATGGGGCCTAGGGGCTGGGTGGCAAGTGGGAGAGGAGAGTCGGATGGATCACAGGAGCCATGGAAGTCAGAGAGTTTAAAAAGATCCACAGCATGCCTACCTCTCTGGGCAGCAGCTGGGTCTGTCCAGAGCCTGGGCCTGCAAGATAAAAGGGCAGAGCCCCCCCCTCCCCGCCACCCCCATTGTTTTCTACCTTTCCCAACCAAATGTTGGTGACAGGCATTTCGTGTTTCATGTTGAGATCTGGGATAGCTAGGATGACAGGCGTGAAGGGAACACTGGATGCAGGCTGGCTTCTGCGTAGCCTGGGGTGGGGTGGGGCTTTCCCAGCCTCTGTCTGTTCCCGCTGGACGCTGCTTCCCTCAGCAGTGGCATTGTGGAACTCCAGGCCAGGGCAGAAGGGGACCTGGCTTTCTGATTTGCATGTGGACACAGAGGCCAGCCTCAGGGTCCTGGAGGAGGCAGAAGGGGGAACTGAGAGGTTCCCTCCCCCCCATGGAGAAAGACCCAGCTCCATTTGCCCCTCCTACATTGACGAGGCTTCCTGTCTTTTGCACCTGCTTGCTTTGCTTTCATGCCTCAGGGTACCGGGAAGTCCTTCTGGTGGTCTAACCGCAGTCATTGCTGCTGTCTGAGGGTGCCCCTTTCTCTGGCTGGGAGGGCTGATGAATCACACACTCTTTCCCCTTCGGGGTGTCACATGAGTGGGGGTGTGTGTGTGTGCAGCAGTCTCAAAGCTCAGCTGATCCCCTGAGACCCAAAGGGAATTTCCTTTCTTGGGCCACACAACCCTCTGTGGCTGAGACTGACCTGCTGGCCGTGTGTGTGTGTGTGTGTGTGTGTGTGTGTGTGTGTGTGTGTTGGGGGGAGCCCCATGGCCTGCTGGAAATGCCAGGTAGCACTTGTGGTTCCTGTCCTGTGTTGTACGCCCCCCCCCCCATCCCCGGCCCATGAGACACCAGGAGGGACTCAGTGTGGCCCAAAAAGGCAGAGGAGGGGCAGTGGTTCTGAGAGTTTGGTCTCTGGGGTTTGAATCTGCTATGTGCCCGCCTCCCCCCCTCCCCCCCATCTGTGTGGCCTGGGGCAGGTGCGTCCCAGTTACTCCATCATCCATCAGTTCCCCTCTTGCCAGGCTTTTTCCCTCAAGGCTGGCACTCTACCACTTGAACCACAGTTCCACACTAGCTTTTTGCTAGTTAATTGGAGTCTCGAGGACTTCCCTGCCTGGGCTAGATTTGAACCATGACTTTTGGATCTCAGCCTCATGAATAGTTAGGATGACAGCTTTAATCATTTAGAATTCTCGAGCTAGGGGAGTGACCAAAGGGTGAGGCCAGACGGGGGGTGTGACCAAACGATACCACAATTGGGTGTGGCCAAAGGGGGCGTGCCCAACCATCTAGGGCCAAATGGGCGTGGTTTACAAGAGGGCTTGGCTTAGGTGGTAGAGCCCCAGCCAGCAAAAGGCACCGGGGCTGGAAGGTGGGTCAGTGGTGGAGCGCTTGCCTCGCATGCACGAGGCCCTGGATTTGATTCCTCAGCACCACATAAGTAGAAAAAGCCAGAAGTGGGCGCTGTGGCTCAAGTGGTAGAGCGGTAGGCTTGAGCTGAAGAGCTGAGGGACAGCACCCAAGGGATAGTGCCCAGGCCCAGAGTTTAAGCCCTAAGGCCGGGAGGAAAAATGCTAGGCACTAATCTCAGTAATGTCAAAAATAATTGAAAAAAAAAAAAAGATTTGTATAGGGAAAGAGCAGGTTGACTTGGCGTTGTCAGGTTCTTCATATGCTCATAGCTAGTTTGTAAACATACCATCCTTTGTCTCATCCAACGTGGACCTGTCTACCATGTCAGGAACTGAGGGGCTGCCCTCAATGATCACAGCCTCTGCCCAGCCTGCCCCACATCCCATAGGCTACTCAGTGGCTTTCAGGAATGATCAGTGCTGGATCTTCTGTTGTTGGTGGTCGTGGGCCTTGAACTGAGAGTCTGAGCTCTGTCTCTGAGCTTTTTTTGTGCAAGGCTACTGCTCTACCACTTGAGCCACAGTGCTACTTCTGGTTTCTGGTTGTTCATATGAGATAAAAGCTCACAGACTTTCCTACCCAGGCTGGCTTTGAACTGTGATCTGGGGCTGCTAGGATGACAGGCGTGGGCCACCTGTACCTCACTCTTGCTTGCCAAGTGCTACCTAGATTTTTTTTTTTGTCTTTTTCTTATTGTGTGTTTGACCAGTGGGTCCTGATGTGTAGCACAGCTTGGACTTAAACCTGCCTGAGCCTCCTGACTGCTGGGATTATAGACATGAACTACCATGCTAGCCTTTTACTTTTTTTTTTCTTGAGATTAAGTGATTACATAAATTTTACAAAATTCACAGTATTATGGGGTAGTGATGTTTAGTTAAAGTCACAAACACATTTTAACCTTCATGAGGAACTTGGTCATTATCATTGTATCAGCTACTTTTTTTTTTTTTTTTTGTCAGTCATGGGGCTTGAACTCTGGGCCTGGGTGCTGTCCCTCAGCTCTTCAGCTCAAGGCTAGTGCTCTATCACTTGAGCCACAGCGCCACTTCTAGTTTTCTAGTGGTTTATTGGAGATAAGAGTCTCACGGAATTTCCTGCCTGAGCTGGCTTCGAACCACGATTCTCAGATCTCAGCCTCCTGAGTAGCTAGGATTACAAGCATGAGCCACCCGGCGCTGGCTTCTCGCCAACCTAAGTATTTAGATTTTCTAGTTCGATTGGTGAGCTATTTCTAGCTTGTTGGTTTTGTTTTGTTTTACACTCCTAGGGGATAGTCAATAGCACCATTAAAAAAAAAATCTAAGTCTATTTTTCTTACAGAGAAATGTTAAATGCTTCACTTTCCTGGGCAATCAGTTCTGGTCAATCCACTGTCTTACAAGACACAGCAATTCCACTATGGTGGCTGCAACTGCTTGATGTGATTTTTATCACCCTGGGCATTTTTGCTTACTCGAGGGTTTGGCTAGCAATGTTTCCTTCATAGTAACATATTCTGTTCCTTTTTGTTTTTGTGCCAGTACTGACTGGGCCTGGGCATTGTCTCTCGGAGCTATTTTGGTGCTACCACTTGAGCCACAGCTCCACTTCCAGCTTTTTGCTGGGTAACTGCAGATAAGAATCTTACAGACTTTCCTGCCCAGATAGCCTTTGAACCAGGATCCTCAGATCTCTGCCTCCTGAGTAGGTAGGAATGACAAGTATGAGTCGCTGGTACTCAGTAGATTTTAGGCTTTGAAAATGTTTTGCCAGAGGTGGAGATGGAGGGATAGCTCTGGCTTCAGATACAGCTCGATCTTTCTCAGAAGTGTGTGCAGCTTTGTGGGAAGGACCACACGCTCCCTTTTCCATTTGTGTTAGTTTCTCAGCCAGGATTCCCGGGGTTCAGTGTCTCCCCTGTGTTAATTCCCCTCCCCCAACTTCTTTCTTTCCCTATAGTTCCTGTGCCTTAAGAACATTCGGACTTTCCTGTCCACATGCTGTGAGAAATTTGGCCTGAAGAGGAGCGAGCTCTTCGAGGCCTTTGACCTTTTTGATGTGCAGGATTTTGGAAAGGTAAGCTGAATATTGAAAGTCCAAGCCTTGAGTTCTTCCTTGGGTGACTCTGAGGATTCAGTTCATGGGGGAGGGGAGAATGACATGGGGAATGGGAAGGTGGAAAGCATCATGACTTGGGCTCCCTCCCAGGAGGCCTGGGGTTCAGCCTCCCTGAGGTCTAGTTGCAGGTGCTTAGGATGTGGGTGTAGAAGGGGGGGCATTGAACACTCATGGCTGCTGTCCCAGGTCATCTACACCCTGTCTGCTCTGTCCTGGACACCAATTGCTCAGAACAAGGGGATCATGTAAGTAAGGTTGGGGGGGGGGTTTCTGCCAATCTTTGCCTACATGAAACCCCTCCTGCCTGGCCCCCAGGTCTGAGGCTCACACCATCCTTGTCCTCCAGGCCCTTCCCCACCGAAGAGGACACTGTGGGGGATGAAGACATCTACAGTGGCCTGTCTGACCAGATTGAGTGAGTGTGTGTCCTCGCTGAGTGCCTGGGTGTGGGAAGTCTCGGGAGACATGGGCAGGGTTTGGGGGTGGGGGGTACAGTACTCGGTCTGGAATCTGGGGTGCCCAACCCTGGACTTGGGAGTCCTGGGGGCACACCCTCCCAAGAAGGCCCTGACTGTACCCGGCTGGGTCCCCGGCCCGTAGTGACACAGCGGAGGAGGACGAGGACCTGTACGACTGCGTGGAGAACGAGGAGGCCGAGGGTGACGAGATCTACGAGGACCTGATGCGCTCGGAGCCGGCGCCCATGCCGGTGCGCTTTGGGGGTGGGGGGGGCGTGGACGTGGGTGGGGGTAAGGGGATGGGGACTGGGGGGGGGACGACAGTGTGTCCTGCACCCCTGCAGCCCAAGATGACCGAATACGACAAGCGCTGCTGCTGCCTGCGCGAGATCCAGCAGACGGAGGAGAAATACACCGACACGCTGGGCTCCATCCAGCAGGTGTGCGCCTGCGCATGGGCGCGGGGGTGGCGGTGGCCGGTGTCGTCCAGGGTGTTGTGCGCATGCGCGGGGTGGATGGCGCAAGGGCGTCAGCCCTGCAAGACGGCGTCGTGCGCATGCACGGACCGAGTTGCACAGCCATCTGTGAGACGATGGTGTGCGCATGCGTGGAGCGGCTCAGCAGGCGTGTGTTCACCTGTTGGTTGGCTGCCTGTGGCACACGGCGGGCTATCCCTGCTGGTTTTGGGTTGCTGTGTCTGGCTGTCCACCTTTCTGCCCTGTGACTACCTGTCTTCTGGTCTCTGCTGACATCTGCCTTCCTCCGTTTGTCTTTCTGACCTTGTAAGTCATCTTATCCCTATCTCTGGTTTTCCAGAATCCTCTTCCCACCTTTCTGGGTCTTCTCTCTTTTTGCCTTTTTAGCTTTATTCATTCATTCATCCATCCATTATTTTTGTGTGCCAGGAACAAGGGCTTGAACTTGAAGCCAGGGTGCTGTCAGTCAGCATTTTCACTCTAGCCTGGGGCCTTATCGCCTGAGCCACGCCTCCACTTTTTCTTTTTGGTGGTTAATTGGAGATAAGACTCTCACCAGAGTTCCCTGCCTGGGGCTGGCTTTGAAACTCCATCCTCCAGATCTCAGCCTCCTGAGTAGCTAGGATGACAGGCATGAGCCACCAGTGCCTGGCCCTTTATCTCTTTAAAAATAACTTTATGGCTGGGTGCTGGTGGCTCATGCCTGTCATCCTAGTTACTGAAGAGGCTGAGATCCGGGGATCATTTGAGAGCACTGGCTTTCAGCAAAAGAGCTGAGGGACCAGGTCCTGAGTTCAAACCCCACCACCAAAAAATAAAACAAAAAGAATTTTATGGCACCAAACAATCCAGTCCCTTAAAATAAGCAATTTAGTGGTTTTGTTCGTCCACAGTGCTGTGCAGCCATGACCACTGTCTAAATTTAGAACATCTCTGTCTTTCTCCAAAGAAACGTCACACATCTTAGCTGTCACCTCTCAATCTTTCGTCATCTCTCAGGCCCCGCACCCAAGAGCCCACCTCCTGTCTCTGACATCTCCTATTCTAGACTTTGCCTATCAATGGGGGTCACGCCCTGCCGCGCCTTTTTTGGGGTCTGCGTCTCTCAGCAAGCATGGTGGCCTCAGGGCTCCCCCAAGCTTGTCTTGTTCGTGGTGTCATGTTATTCCATGTGAGCCATACTTTGTCTGTCCACTTATACATTATGATTATTTTCACCTGGGGGCTGGCATACGTAAACTTGCTGTGAACATTTGTGTAGAAGGTTTTCTGTGGGCTTTCTCCCCCCCCCCCATACCTCTCTTGTCTGTTGTGGGTCTTGAACTCTGATCCTGGGCACTGTCCCTGAGCTCTTCAGCTCTACCACTTGAGCCACAGCACCACCAACTTCTGGTGGTTCATTGGAGATGAGAGTCTCACAGACTTTCCTGCCTAGGCTGGCTTTGAACCTCAATCCCCAGATCTCAGCTTCCTGAGTAGGTAGGATGACAGGTGTGAGCCATCAGCAGCCCCCTATCCCCCCGCTCTTTTAAGATCATTCTGTCTTCTTTCTCTGTGGGTATCCCTCTTGTCCCCTTCTGTCTCTTCTTGTCCCTTTGTCTCCGGGACTCCACTGGGCCGGAAACCTCATCTTCCTGTCCCGCCCTCTCCCTCTCTCTTCCTCTGCACAGCACTTCATGAAGCCCCTCCAGCGGTTTCTCAAACCTCAGGACATGGAGATCATCTTTGTCAACATCGAGGTGAGCCAGCTGGTCCCTGGCACTCTGGCGGTCCTCATTTGAGTCAGTGTGTGAGGACTGGAGCTGAGCAATGGGGCCCCTGCCCAGCCCCAGGAGCCCCGGGATCAGCCCCAGCTCACCCCTCCCTCCCTGTAAGTAGGAGCTGCTTTATGTACACACCCACTTCCTAAAGGAGATGAATGAGACTCTGGCCACCTCAGGAGCGCCTACCTTGTACCAGGTGTTCATCAAATACAAGGAGAGGTGAGACTCAGCCAGCCAGTCAGAGCCCTGGGATGGGGGTGGGGCCTGCTTGGGCAGGGCATTTGGGAGACCCCACCCTTGGAGATCCTTGTTCAATTCCCCCCTCTGCTGTGTGGCAGAGGAAGCCACTTAACCTCTCTGAGCTTCTCCTCCCAAGCTGGAATCTGATGTTCACAGCAAGGGTTGAATACATGGATGCATGAAGTGTCTAGCCCGACACAAAGATGTAAACAATGGGGGCAAACTGCTGATTGGAGCCTCTCATTGATCTCATTGAATGAGTGGATGCTGCTGCCTTGAAGCCCATTTTACAGACAGGGGAGACTGAGGCCCAGGAAGGCATCTAGCTGGAGAGAACGAGGCCAGGACCGATGCCTAGAACTGCCTGGCCTTTCCCCGGGGCCGGTCCTCTCTCTGTAGGTTCCTTGTCTATGGACGCTACTGCAGCCAGGTAGAGTCGGCCAGCAAGCACCTGGAGCAGGTTACGGCAGCCAGAGAGGACGTGCAGATGAAGCTGGAGGTGAGGGCTGGCCTGCAGAGGTGTGTGTGTGGGGGGGGGTGGGGTCCTCCCTCTACTTCCAGGGCCCTGGGGGCTGCGGGAAGGAGATGGGTCTGCTTCCCAGGTTTTGGGGGCGGGGAGGGGGGGGAGAGCACCTGCCAGCCAAGTGGAGCGACAGGAATGGAGCACTGAGTGCTGAGCCCTGACCTCAGGCCAAAGTCCTCACCCTGAGCCCAACTTGGACACTAAGCGGAATACCAGCCTCTGGGCTGAGTTCCAGGTTTACCTTGAGTCCCTGAGCCTGGACAAACCCAGATTCCAGGGTGGGCTCCCATCTGAATGGAACCTCAACTTGGATCTGAGAGTCCAGTGGCAATAGGCAGGGGTAGGAGAAATGACAGCACTCCTTCCTTCCTTCCTTCCTTCCTTCCTTCCTTCCTTCCTTCCTTCCTTCCTCCCTTCTTCCTTTCCTCCCTCCCTCCTTTCCTTCCTTCCTTCCTTCCTACATCTGTTCTTGACACATAGCCCAAGTTAGCCTTGAACCCACGATCTTCCCACCTTCCAAGTGCTGAGATTACAGGCATGTACCACCATGCCCAACCCCAATGGATATTAAACTACCTCCTTAACCCACTACATCCTTACTTCTTTGTCTCCTTGTGGGGAGATAGGGTGACTGTGGGCTCTGGGCTCTGGGAGGGACAGGTGCCCACAGCTGGGTTGCGCTCTGTGCCCTCCTCCACTCCGGGCTCACCCTGGCCGCTGCCTTGCCCTGGGTCCCCAGCACCCGCGGTGTCTTCTGACCCACAGGAATGCTCTCAGCGGGCCAACAACGGTCGCTTCACCCTGCGGGATCTGCTGATGGTGCCCATGCAGCGAGTGCTCAAATACCACCTCCTCCTGCAGGTGCGGGCACTGGGGCACGCCTTTACACATTGACCTGTTGTGCCCATGGGGGGAGGTGGGGTGGGCATGGGGCTCTGGGGTGGGCACCGCATTGAGAGTGCCAGCCTCAGAGAGCAGGGCTGAAGGAGGACCTGGTGGGCCGGCATCCTTTGGAAGCCCTCTGCCCCAGGTGATGCCTGGCACCTCTGATTCTCCAAGGAGCTGGTGAAGCACACCCAGGACCTCACGGAGAAGGACAACCTGCGGCTGGCCCTGGATGCCATGAGGGTGAGCGGGTCATGCAGTGGTGGCCTCCGTGTGTGTGTGGGGGGGGGGGGAGGCGTGTCCTGGGTAATTTGTGTGTGTGTGTGTGTGTGTGCCAGGCTCACTGCTTCCCCCCCCCAGGACCTGGCACAGTGTGTGAATGAAGTCAAGAGGGACAACGAGACCCTGCGGCAAATCACCAACTTCCAGCTGTCCATTGAGAACCTGGTGAGGGCTGGGGCCAGCGGGGCGGGGGGTCACCGCGCCCAGAGCTTGGCTGGGCCCCTTCTGGGCAGCCCCTGGTCAGACCCCTGCCCTCCCGCGTAGGACCAGTCCCTGGCTAACTACGGTCGGCCCAAGATTGACGGGGAACTCAAGATCACCTCGGTGGAAAGGCGCTCCAAGACCGACAGGTGGGTGCGGCCAGCGGGGATCTGGCGTGGAGACTGCGTGGAGCCAGGTTTTTTTAGGCAAATGGGCGGGGTCAATGTAGATTAAAGGCGGGCCCTGGGAGGAGCCAGGGGCCTAGGAAAGTGGGCGGAGCCAACAGAGGCTGGAGGAGGAGCCTGGGTGTAGCCAGGCTCTTAGACGAGTGGGCGGAGCCAGGCTTAGACAGGCAGAGGCAGCCTAGATTGGAGGAGGAGCCTGGGCGGGACCAGAGAGGGGGAAATTAAGAAAAGGGGGCGGAGCCAGCCTAGATTGGAGGAGGAGCCTGGGCGGGACTAGGGGGGGCTAAGGAAGAGTGGGCGGAGCTAACAGATTGGAGGAGGAGCCTGGGCGGGACTGGGAGGGGCTAAGGAAGAGTGGGCGGAGCTAACAGATTGGAGGAGGAGCCTGGGTGGAGCCAGGGCCTAAGGGAAAATGGGCGGAGCCAGCACAGGTTGGAGGAAGGCCTTTTTGGGGCCAAGGCTGAACAATCATGGATTTGTGGGGGATCCTGGGTGGGTAAGGGGGGGGAATTTCTGGATAAAAGGATGTGGGGTGGTCGCAGGATCAGGAAGTGGAACATCGATGAACTCCCAGGTGTGCTCATCCAGGTGGCCAGGCCCGTGTGAATTGGGTGGGTGAGGTCAGGAGGAGCAGGTGCACAAGGCCCAGCTGGGAGGAGAAGAGGAGGAGGAGGAGGGGGAGGAGGAGGGGGGAGGAGGAGGGAGAGGAGGAGGAGGGGGAGGAGGAGGGAGAGGAGGAGGAGGAGGAGGAGAAGGGAAAAGAGGAGGAGGAGGAGGGGAGGAGGAGGGGGAGGAGGAGGAGGGGGAGGAGGAGGGGGAGGAGGAGGAGGGGGAGGAGGAGGGGGGAGGAGGAGGGGGGAGGAGGAGGGGAGAGGAGGAGGGAGAGGAGGAGGGAGAGGAGGAGGAGGAGGAGGGTGAGGAGGAGGGGGAGGAGGGGGAGGAGGAGGAGGGGGAGGAGGAGGGAGGGGAGGAGGAGGAGGAGGAGGAGGGAAAAGAGGAGGAGGAGGAGGAGGAGGGGAGGAGGAGGGGGAGGAGGAGGAGGGGGAGGAGGAGGGGGGAGGAGGGAGAGGAGGAGGAGGAGGAGGAGGAGGGGGAGGAGGAGGGAGAGGAGGAGGAGGAGGAGGGTGAGGAGGAGGGAGAGGAGGAGGAGGGGGAGGAGGAGGGAGGGGAGGAGGAGGAGGAGGAGGAGGGAAAAGAGGAGGAGGAGGAGGAGTAGGGGGAGGAGGAGGGGGGGAGGAGGAGGGGGGGAGGAGGAGGGGGGGAGGAGGAGGGAGAGGAGGAGGGGGGAGGAAGGGAGGAGGAGGGAGAGGAGGAGGGAGAGGAAGGGGAGGAGGAGGGAGAGGAGGAGGAGGAGGAGGAGAAGGGGAAAGAGGAGGAGGAGGAGGGGGAGGAGGAGGGGGGGAGGAGGAGGGGGAGGAGGAGGAGGGGGAGCAGCAGCGGGGGGCAGAGGGGGGCCGCAGAGCGGGCAGTGGGCGGGAGGGCGGGGCCAGGTGGGAGGGGCCAGGCCGGAACACCTGAGCCCCAGGCTTGTAGGTACGCCTTCCTGCTGGATAAAGCTCTGCTCCTCTGCAAACGCCGCGGGGATTCCTACGACCTCAAGGCCTCCCTGAACCTGCACAGCTTCCAGGTTCGGGACGACTCCTCGGGGGAGCGAGACAACAAAAAGGTGGGGGCCCAGGTCCAGGGGCCTGCCGGGGGCGGGATGGGGGGGTCCCTGGGTGAGTGTGCACCCCCTCCAACAAAAAACCCCAATCCTGCGTTCATGAATGCAATGAGCTCCATGGGTCTCTAGGCCCTGGAATTAAAATGAAATCAAGCAGACAGGGCTCCCTGTCACGCGGCACTTGGTTTTGTGGCCGTGACATCACGTACACAGGAAGGGCTGATGGGGGGGGGCACAGCGGACAGGGGCTATGAACAAGGACCATTGGTCAGGGCCTTCTCTGTGGAAGTGACTTGCCTTGATCTTGTCAACGGCAGGATATGGTAACTGTCCTCGATCTCTATAGTCAAAGAAGGGTCTTTAGGAGTGTTGGGCCTGCCCTCCACAGGGGTGGGGCCTTCAGTCTGAGCTCTGCCTCTCCCCCCACCCCCCCTTTTGCAGTGGACCCACATGTTTCTCCTGATCGAGGACCAAGGTGCCCAGGGCTACGAGCTGTTCTTCAAGACTCGGGAACTGAAGAAGAAATGGCTGGAGCAGTTTGAGATGGCCATGTGCGTGGCCCCGCCCCCCCTTCTCCCACCACCCTATCACTGTGTTCTAGTCCTTGCTCTGCTCCACCATGGGGCCACTCAGAATTTTAGTTTTCACATCTCAAGACTACAGCATCAGAGGTTGCACAAGACAGCCGTCAGCCTGGAACTGGGGTTTGAACTCAGAACCTGAGCACTGTCCCTTAGCTTTTTTTTCTGCTCAAGGCTGGAGCTCTACCACTTGAACCACAGCGCCACAGCGCCAATTCTGTTTTTTTTTTGGTGGTTCATTGGAGATAAGAGTCTCGTGGACTTTCCTACCCTGGCCTGCCTTTGAACCACAATTCTCAGATCTGGGTCTCCTGAGCAGCTAGGATTACAGGCATGAGCCACCGGTGCCTGGATGCCTCTATCTTCTTTTGCTCCTTCTCCATCTTTCCCTTCCCTTCCTCTTTCTCCTCCTCTTCTCCCTTCTCCTTTTCTTCCTACTCCTCCTCTAGCTCTTCTTTCTCCTACTCCAGGCAAAATTTATTCAACAGAAACCCCCAAACCATTACATAATATACAATTCCATCATACTTAATAAACTCACACTATACACTTGTCGTCTTTCAGCTCCAAAACCTTCCTGTCATCCCCAAAAGGACCACCCGCTTCCTTCCCCCCTTCCCTCAGCTTCCTCTCTTTGAAGTTGCCTAAGCATCTCCAGCAGCAGGGTTGGGGCAGGCCCCCCGGGGGGGGGCCCAGTGTGTACTGTGTGACTTGAGGAACAGCACCCCACGCCATGCTATGTGGCCATGGTGGAGAGCAGAGAATCATAGCTTTGCTTTTTCTCCCCCAGCTCCAACATCTACCCAGAGAACGCCACCGCCAATGGGCACGATTTCCAGATGTTTTCCTTTGAGGAGACCACATCTTGCAAGGCCTGCCAGATGCTGCTGAGGTCCGTGTGTATGCTGGGGGCGGGGATGCTGGACGTCCCCAGGCCTGGGGAGCCCCCCCCCTTTAGAGACACCTCTTATCCATACTTTGTTCTGAGAGACGGGAGTCCTGATCGCTCTCCTAAGGGGACCCTCCCCTCCCCAGGGATGGTGGGTATGGCGATCCAGGCCTCTAACTCTCCTTTGTGCTCCTCGATATTTCAGGGGTACCTTCTATCAGGGCTACCGCTGTCATCGGTGCCGGGCTCCTGCTCACAAGGAGTGTCTGGGACGCGTCCCTCCGTGTGGCCGCCATGGGCAAGGTATGGGGCAGGGAGCATGGCAGGGGCGTGGAGGTGTGGCCTGGCTGAAGGGGGCGTGGCAGGGGCGTGACTGCGTGGTGGGCGTGGCTTTGTGGAGGGTGTGGCGCAAGGGCGTGGCGCAAGGGGGCGTGGCAGGGGCGTGACTGCGTGGTGGGCGTGGCTTTGTGGAGGGGTGTGATGCGAGGGGGCGTGGCGCAAGGGGGCGTGGCGTGGTGGGGGTGGGGGAGCTGCTCCCTGGAGAACCCCACCTAAGCTGTCTTCTCCTCTCCCTTCCCCCCCAGATTTGGCCGGAACCATGAAGAAAGTAAGAGCCCAGGAGCTTCTCTTGCTCTGTGGGAGGCGCCCAGAGGTGCCATCCAGGGGCACTGCGCTTTGCTGGGCGGGGAGGGTCAGCATGGGGGTGAGAGGTGGGAGGGCTTGGGTGTCCAGTGCGCCTGCGCACTGCCTCCATCTGTGTCTGTCTGTGTCTGTCTCTCCAGGACAAGCCACACCGCAGGGCGCAGGACAAGAAGAGGAACGAGCTGGGTGAGTGCACAGGCCACAGGGGCGCGAGGAGCCGGGGCTCCTGGGCTACTGTCCCAGATCCCAAAGGGAGTTAGAAAACCATGAACTTCCAGCCGGGTGCTGGTGGCTCACACCTGTAATCCCAGCGACTCAGGAAGCTGAGATCCAGGGGGCATCATGGTTGGAAGCCAGCCTGGGCAGGAAAGCCTGTGAGACTCATCTGCTACAAATCACAAAAAAACCAACCCTGAAGTAGTGTTGTGGTTCAAGTGGTAGAGCACCAGCCTTGAGTACAAAACTTTAGGGGCAGCGGCCAGGCCCTGGGTTCAAGCACACACACACAGGATTTTAGCCAGGCCTACTCCACGTGGGGGGTAGAAAATGACACACAGGAGGGCCAATCCAGGATTTGAAAACCCCCAGGGGCAGCCACCATCTGTCATATGTTAAGGTATTTTATAGAACAGCTTTTTCTCTGCCACACACACATACATATACACTGCCAAGGAGAAATCAGACCCACACAACTGTGCCTCACTCTCCCGGAGTTCCCAGGCTGCTAGGGAGAGACAGATGCTGCTTTTAAATCATCTTGCTTGTGTTGGCAGATATACAGGGTGTCTGGGGCATAAAACTGGGGAGATGGATACATTGAAGCATTCAAGGAAGGCTTCCCGGAGGAGATAGTAGTGATTTGAAAGAACCTTAATCCTCCTGCTCTGTCACACAGACTACATTTCCCATGGTTGGCAGGCACTTGTAGCTGGTGGCTGCTGTTGAACAGAATGAGTTTGAAGTCTGAACATCAGAAAGTTTTAGAAGCTAATAATGCCCATTCTGCCTCCCAGACTGGACCATTGTCTAACTTTGGCAATTGATTTTGCCTGTCCTATAAATCAAATCATACAAATCATATCCAATTTCTTGTACTCAATCTACGGGCAATGAAATTTGCTAGTGGGCTTGCTCGTTCTTTTTCATTGCTGCATAGTACTCTGCAGCATGGTTGATGTTGGTTTTTGGCTATTGCCAATAGAGTTGCTCTGGACATTCTTGCTGCTGACGTTCGAAGGGCCAGCTTGCATCTATCTACTAGAGTGGGATTTCTTTGCTCTGGGCTGGTTGTGTGACTAGCTTTAGTAAATAACAGCCAAGAAGAGTTCTAGTTGCTCCTTGTCCTCATCAACACTTGATATTGTTGGTGGAGTTTTAACCTCTTTTGCTGGGTTTGCAAGTCCTCGACTTCTGGCCGCCCTCCCTCCCCTGCTTTCCCCCTCCCCATCCCACAGGTCTGCCGAAGATGGAGGTGTTCCAGGAGTACTATGGCCTTCCTCCGCCCCCTGGAGCTTTTGGACCGTTTTTACGGCTCAACCTTGGTGATATTGTGGAGCTCACCAAGGCTGAGGCTGAGCAGAACTGGTGGGAGGTACGATGGTGGACAGGGGCATGGCATTGGGATGGTGGGCATGAGGTGGGGTGCAGGAGGCCCAGGCTCTAGGGGAGGCATCTGGGAGAAGGGAGGGGAGGCTTGGTAGGACTCTGGGCCATCCACTGTGATGGAGAGAAAGAGAGACAGAGACACAGGGAGGGAGAAGGAAAGAGAGAGAGATGGAAGGAGATAGAGGACGAGGGAGGGAGGGTCCTGCAATGTCCACTGGTGTCTTTCTTCCCCGGGCTTCAGGGCAGGAACACGGCCAGCAATGAAGTGGGCTGGTTTCCCTGTAACAGAGTCAAACCCTACGTGCATGTGAGTGTAGGGGAGGGGGGTCCCGGGGCCCCAGGGATGTGTGCAGGCCGAGCCCGGGGCCACAGGGAGGTGGTGGGCAGGCTGAGGAGCCCCGCTGGGCCGCATCCACCCCATGCCCCGCTTTACCAGGTTGCATCTCCACTCAGGGCTTGGGGCCTGGCCTGCCCTGAGCTCCTTCCCATGGGCTCCCTCCCTCCTCCCCGGGAAAAGTGGGGGCCAGGAGCTGGGCCATGCCCGCTTCACCTGACTCCATGAGTCCACCTCCATCTCCCCTTGCGTTCCTAGGGGCCCCCTCAGGACCTGACGGTGCATCTCTGGTGAGTAGAACCTTCCTCTCTGCCCCCTCCCCCTCCCCCCTCTGCCCTTCCTCCCGTCCTCCCCTCTCCCTCCTCTCCTCTCTATATTTAATTATACAGTTGTATGTTACATATAAGCATATTTTATATCTAACGTATCTAATTGGAACATTACCCTATTATTCCATCTACTGTATCTACTCTATAACACAGCCGATGGAATACGATCATTATCCATATATGTTAGATATAATCACCCATGGTGCCAGGTTTTAAATATGGTCTCACAGACTCTCACATAAATGAATATTCACCACCACAAACCCAGTCAGGTGTACATTTCTCTCAGTATTACCTACATACGTTTACCATAGAGTACAGAATGCTCTAGAACATTCCATCATGCCTAAAGCCCCCCTCCCTCCCTGCCCCCCCATCACCCATCTACCCCCCAGCCCCAGTCCCCCAGGTCTACTCCTTGTCTGCATTCTCTATTCTAGAAGTTTCTTCTCCTCAGAGCCCCACACCGTGGGTCTTCTGCGGCTGCTCCCCGCACTGAGCGGTGGCCCCCCAGGCCCCTCCACATGAGTGTGGTCACTGCCTCACCCCTTCCACGGCTGAGCTTTTATTTTCTTGGATCGTGTGTGTGTGCGTGTGTGTGTGTGTGTGTGTGTGTGTGTGTGTGCGTGCGTGCCAATCCTGGGGCCTGGGCACCGTCCCTGAGCTTTTCTGCTGAAGGCTGGTGCTCTCCTACTTGAGCCACCGCTCCACGTCTGGCTATTTTGGTACTTCAGTGGAGCTAAGAGTCTCATGGACTCTCCTGCCCTGGCTGGCTTTGAACCCAGACCCCGGAGTAGCTAGGATGACAGGTGTGAGCACCAGTGGCCCGCTCTTTATTGCTTCTTTCCCCTGATGGCTGGGGATTTTAGCTCCCTGGTGAGTCTGCCCCAGGGCTCCCTTCTCCCTGCCTGGCCCCACTTCTGGGGGACCCTGGTGCCCCCCCCCCACGGGCCACCACCACGGGCTGTCTCGCAGGTATGCTGGGCCCATGGAGCGCGCGGGGGCCGAGGGCATCCTAACCAACCGCTCCGACGGGACCTACCTGGTGCGGCAGAGGGTGAAGGACACGGCCGAGTTTGCCATCAGCATCAAGTGAGCCCCCCTCCCTCCTGCCCCACCCCCTCCCCCACCCCACCCCCCAGGGCCTGAAGCAGCTCCCCCCGCCATGTGCTCGGACCGCAGTGCAGCCGGGCGGGCACTCTGATCCTGCTTGCTAACGTCATCTTTTTGTGGCAGTCCTGGGGTTTGAACTTGGAGCCTGGGTGCTGTTTCTTGAGCTTTTTTTCACTCATGCTTGGTGCTCTACCCCTTGAGCCACAGCTCCACTTTTGGCTTTGTGTGTGTGGGGGGGGGTTATTGGAGATAAGAGTCTCATGGACTTTCTTCCCCGGGCTGGCTTTGAACCACGATCCTCAGACCTCAGCCTCCTGAGTAGCTGGGATGACAGGCGGGAGCCATCTAAAGCTACATCGTTTAGGGTCCCCATTGTCTGTGTCTCCACCCGGCTCTGCTCACTAAGTTCAACCAGCCTCTCACCCAGCCTGCAAGCAGGGAATGCGGGCAAGGGGGGCCTAGTTGGGAGGATGAAGGTTTAGGGGAGCCCGGGAGGCCCCAGGGGAGGGCAGGTCCTGGCACAGCCCCAGAGTCAGGGGTCCCAGGGTCACCCCTTTGCTGAGGGTACCCAGATTGCTTCTCCGTGGTTGGGAACTGACCCTGAGGCAAGCCCGGTCCCAGGCTCGGGGTGCTCTCACGCAGTCAGCCTTAGGGTACACTCATGTACCCCCACCCTCTCCGCGGGTCAGGTACAACGTGGAGGTCAAGCATATTAAAATCATGACGTCAGAAGGACTCTACCGAATCACCGAGAAGAAGGCCTTCCGGGGGGTTCCGGTAAGGCCTCCTCCCCCACCCCAGCCGCCCTGTCCACAGCAGAGCAGCCCTTCCCGGCAGCGAGGCCCGAAGGCTGTACACTTCCTCTCTATCTCTCTTTCTCCTTTTCAGAAGTACTGGGCTTGAACTTAGGACCTCACACTTGATAGGCAGATGTCCTATTGCTTGAGCCACGCCCTCAGCCCATTTTGTTCCAGTTGTTTCTTCGAGATGGGGACTTACTTTTTATTTTACTTTATTATTATTATTATTATTTTTCCCTAGAGCAGTCTGGACCTTGATCCTCCTATTTGTATTCTCTAATGACTTTCCTCCTCCTCCCCCTCTTTCCCCTCCTCCTCCTTCTCCTCCTCCTCTCCTCCTCCTTCTCCTCCTCCTCCTCGTCGTCGTCTTCTTCTTCTTCTTCTTCTTCTTCTTCTTCTTCTTCTTCTTCTTCTTTCTCCTCCTCCTCCTCTTCTTCTTCCTCCTCCTCCTCTTCCTCTTCCTCCTCTTCTTCCTCTTCTTTCTCCTCCAAATCTCAGGGTATTTTGTACTATGCAACATCCCACTAATTTTGCTTTGTCTGGTAGTCTTCTTGTTATTAGAGTCAGTCTGACCGCTGGTAGAAGGAAATATTCACGGGGGCTGGGGTGGGATTTGAACGCAGATCCCAGGGGCCATTCTGCAGGTATGGCAATCCCTTGTGCCCCGGGCAGCACTGCTCCATGATCCCTGTCCAGCTGAGGGGCAGGGATCATGGTCTCTGTGTGACTCAGTTTCCATGGCGGAGGGCAGATCGTGAATACATTCACTGCGAGGTTTTGTCAAGGCGAGCGCTCTACCATTTTTGAGCCACAGCGCCACTTCCGGTTTTCTGATGGTTAATTGGAGAGAAGAGTCTCATGGCCCTTCCTGCCCAGGCTGGCTTTGAACCACGATCCTCAGATCAGCCTCCTGAGTAGCTGGGATTACAGGCGTGAGCCACCGGCGCCCGGCCGGCCTGGGCTTTTTCGGAGGTGAAGGACGCATCACCGGCCCTCTGGGCAGCCATGAGCAGCTTCATTTCTGTGATGAACAATTTGGCGAGCCACCCTGGCTCTCTTTCCCCATCACTCCATCCTGACCGAGCTAGGGGATGAGCTCCGGGTGGCAAGGGGCATTCAAGGGAACGCTGGGGAAGGGGAGGGGGCTGCCCGCCTCAGTCACAGCTGGTCACAGCGCTTCCTTTGTAGGAGCTGGTGGAATTCTACCAGCAGAATTCCCTCAAGGACTGCTTCAAGTCGCTGGACACCACCCTACAGTTCCCCTACAAGGAGCCGGAGAGGAGGGCCATCAGCAAGACGCCGGGTAGGGGGTGCAGCCAGGGTCAGGCCTGGGTCCTGCCGGGGTCTACAATGGCGTGTGTGGGGGGGAGGATTCTGGGGTGGTGAAGTGTCTGTACCCCCCTTTTGGTACTTTGCAGACTCCCTTGCTTGAATGGAAGATGGGGCAGAGGTCCCTTGGCTATTAGGAGCAGAGCGGGGCTGAGGAGGTCTCTAGCTGTACTTTTTAGCCCTTTTCTTCTTTTGGTGCTGGTCCTGGGGCCTGAACTCTGGGCCTGGGCGCTGTCCCTGAGCTCTTCAGCTCAAGGGGAGCACTCTACCTCTTGAGCCACAGCACCACTTCCGGTTTTCCGAGTGGTTTATTGGAGATCAGAGTCTCACCGACTTTCCTGCCCGAGTGGCTGGCTTTGAACCGCGATCCTCAGATCTCAGCCTCCTGAGAGGCCAGGATTACAGGCGTGAGCCATGGTGCCCGGCTTGGTTTGACTCTCACCCCTCTCTGCCTTCTCCTCGGACAGCCGGAAGCGCCAAGTATTTTGGCACCGCGAAAGCCCGCTACGACTTCTGTGCCCGGGACCGGTCGGAGCTGTCCCTGAAGGAGGGTGACGTCATAAAGATCCTGAGCAAGAAGGGACAGCAGGGCTGGTGGCGAGGGGAGATCTATGGCCGGGTGAGGCGCTGGGCCAGGGCCGCCCAAGGGGCTGAGGAAGGGGAGGAGCCATGCGCAGTTCCAAGAGAGAAACGGACATGACGATTTCTAGTTTTCGGTGGTGGGTGCTGGGTAGCCCAGGCTGGTGCTCTACCACTGGAGCCACAGCTCCGTGTCTCCCTTTCTGTTGGTTCATTGGAGATAAGAGTCTCTTAGACATTTCTGCCCAGGGCTGGCTTTGAACCCTGCTCTAACAGATCTCAGCCTCCTGATTAGCTAGGATGACCGGTATGAGCCACGGGCACCCTTGATGTTTTCAACCTACAGTTATTTCTTGAGCACCTCCTTATGCACCAGGCATCTGCTGGTGGAGGAGGAGACAAAGACACTTGAGGAACAATCGGTGTCTTTGTGAAACTCTGGGTCTCATGAGTTGAAGGTCAAGGTGGAGATGGGGCGGACGGGGCCCCACAGAGACCCTGACCCAACCTAGGAGCAGGTCAGGTGGACTTCTGTGAAGAATAAAGTTAGCTGGGCCAAAAGGTCATACCTAGCACATGCAAAGGCCCTGGGGCGAGAGAATTTCGGGCATGTCTGGGGCACACAGAGGCAGGGGTGAGCGTCCACTCTTCACTGCAGAATGGCTAGTGTGTGCGGCAGTGTTTGGTGCACAGTAAGTTTTTATTGAATGCTCACTAAAGCTTGAGGGAAGATCCCACCGGGGACCAATAACTGACTTGCTACAAGTCAGACTGTAAGTAGACCAGGCTCTTCAGATCAGCTTGCTGCTGATGGCTTCCCATGTGTGTTACATCTATGTTGAGAACCTTTTTTTTTTTTTAATTTAAAGAAAATGTGAGTTGGGAAGGTGGCTCAGCGGTAGAGTGCTTGCCTAGCATGCATGAAGCCCTGGGTTCCATTCCTCAGGACCACATACAGAGAAAAGGCTGAAAGTGGCACTGTGGCTCAAGTGGTAGAGGGCTAGCCTTGAGCCAAAGAAGCTCAGGGACAGCGCCCAGGCCCTGAGTTCAAGCCCCATGACTGGCAAAAAAAGAAAAAAACAACAAAAAGAAAATGTGACTCTAT
Organism: Dipodomys spectabilis; assembly: GCF_019054845.1. NCBI lineage: Eukaryota > Metazoa > Chordata > Mammalia > Rodentia > Heteromyidae > Dipodomys > Dipodomys spectabilis. Next base: position 10,835,933 of record NW_024870892.1, on the reverse strand, counting down.
GTGTGTGTGTGTGTGTGTGTGTGTGTGTGTGTGCATGTGTGCGCATGCATGTACTGGTACCAGGGCTTGAACTCATGGCCAAGGCTAGCGTTCTTCCATTTGAGCCATAACTCCACTTGTGGAGAACCATTTTAGGAAAGAAAGTTCCATCCACCGAGGAGCTCGCAGCTGCTAGAATCCTCCCATGTGTGAATGGAGCCTCAGAAATGTCTGCGTGGGACTCGTGCTGGGCCGGGGGGGGGGGGGGGGGGGGTGGGGAGGGTGTACAGGAAAACCAAAACCGGCCTGAGCGATTGCTCCAATGGGCAGATTTGTAAGCACGTTGGAGGTGAATCTAGTGAGGAGTGGAGATAATGAGGGTTGAAAATGCTTGTGGAGGTTATAGAAGGTTCTAGACTGTTCAGAATGCATTACATAGCCATCTACCTTTCTATCCATCATCCATCCATCCATCCATCCATCCATCCATCATCCATCCACCATCCACATCTATCCTTCATCTACTCAACTACCCATCCATCCCTCCATCCATCCATCCATCATCCATCCATCCCTCCATCCATCATCCATCCATCATCCATCCATCCCTCCATCCATCATCCATCCATCCATCCATCAATCCATCCATCCATCATCCATCCATCCATCCATCCATCCATCCATCCATCCCTCCATCCATCATCCATCCATCCATCCATCAATCCATCCATCCAGCATCCATCCATCCATCCATCCATCCATCCATCATCCATCCATCCATCCCTCCATCCCTCCATCCATCCATCCACTCATCCATCTGCCATCCATTATTGACAATCTATCCTCTATCCACCATCCATCCATCCATCCATCCATCCATCCATCATTCATTCATGTACCGACCCATCCACCTATCCATCTCTCCATCCATCATGCATCTACTCACCCATCCATCCACCCACTCATTATCCACTTGTTCACCAACCCATCCATCTACCCATCATCACCACCCACCACGTGTGCACCCACTAGTCTATGCATGCACAGCTCCCCCCCCCCCCACCAGCTAGGCATGCTTCCCTCTATCCATTCCATACACAGTTGTGAAGTACCGACCATGTGCCAGCCATTGCTCTGGCCTGTGGGATCCAGGGGTGAGAAAGACAAGAGACCCTGGGTTCGATTCCCAGCACAGCAAAATGTTGCTGTCAGAAGAAGAAAAAAGGAGAAGGAGGAGAAAAGAAGATGAAGAATGAAGGAGGAGGAGGAGGAGGAGAGGGAGGAGGCAGCTCAGAGTGTGCATGGGGCTCATCCTTGTGGATGTTCAGACAGTGTATTTTCTAGGGGTAGAATTAAGAATGGCATGTGCAAAGGTCCTGGGGCAGGAGGGAGGTGTGCTGAGGTGTCCCTGATGAATCCATCTTCTCTTTCCAGGTGGGTTGGTTTCCTTCTAATTATGTGGAGGAAGATTATTCTGAATACTGCTGAGCCCAGCTGTTCTGGCGACAGGAGAGACTGAGGGGCCGGAGCCCAGGATGTGGGGGGCGGGCCAGGGGCCGAGACAGGTCCCCTCCCCCCTGCCGGGGGACTTTCTGCATGGACTGTGGAGGGGCAGTGTCCCGTCCCGCTGGCAGGGGCTGCAGACACCATGCCGTGTGCGGTTAATTTATAACACACTCATTGCCTCTTGGGGCCTCCAAGGAGGGGGTCTGGGGGCTTTCACTTTAATAAAACGATGGCTGTGGGGACCAGGTGTGTCCCGGACGTGCAGGACTGGCAGGGGGTGTGATGGGGTGCAGTGAGGTCCCATTCCGAGGCGCCAATGTCACCCACAGACCCAGGCCGCGACCATGTCCTGCTCACTGGCGTCTTTCTACAACAGCAGTGAATATTCCCATCCCCCCTTCTTTCCCGAGTCCATGGACTGATGTGGAAAAGCTCAGGGATGGTGCTTCACCTCTTGAGCCATGTCCCTAGCCTGGCTCTTTGCTGGTTTATTGGAAATAAAGAGTCTCAAGGACTTTTCTGCCCCGGCTGGCCTCAAACCTCAATCCTCTAGATCTTGGCCTCCTGAGTAGCCAGGATGACAGGCGGGAGCCACGGGCGCCTGGCGAACACTGGCTTTTCTTTCCCTGCCCTGGGCAAACCGCACACCCTGGATGCTGCCTGGGGTGGTGATTCGTTAGTGGAGACTTTCTCTTCTCCAGTTGTCCTGGTTTGGATGGTAAATCACATCTGGTCTTGGGCTGTTCCCTTCAGATCTCATGGCACAGATGTCAGAGGGTGCTGTTCGTCTGGGAAGGGACCCAAGGAAGCGACTGGAAGGGACGCACCAGGCAGGAGGGGCTGAGCCAGTGGCCAGAGATGACAGGGGCTGTGCACACGGGTCCTCTGTGCCGGGGGAGGGTGATGATGGATTACTCTCCCCCTCTCCCAGGTGGGCAGCGTGGCTCAGACCCGGCATCCCAGCTACTCAGGAGGCTGAGATCTGAGGATCACGGTTCGAAGCCAGCCCGGGCAGGACTGTGTGACTCTTAGCTCCAGTAAACCACCGGAAAACCAGAAGTGGCGCTGTGGCTCAAGTGGTGGAGCGCTCGCCTTGACCAAAAGACAGGGCCAGGGCCCTGGCCCTGAGTTCGAGTCCATACGGGCACAAAACTAAGTAGAGGTGACCTCATGGCACACTATTTGAACCTCTGTTGGTGGGGTCACCTGGGGCAAAGCACAGCAGAGCTGTGTGGATCTTCTAGGCCCTGGGTGTAGGGGTGGCCTGGAGGACCCCATTTGGATGTGGGTTGGTTTGTAGACCAGGGATCTGGGGCTGGGGGGGGGGGTCCCCATTCCCCCAGAGGGTCCCTCTCTCCTGTCTCCTTCCCACTGGAGAACCCAGCTTAGCTTTGCTGTCAGAGAAGCTGACTCAGGCTGAGTTTTTCTGCATATATATATATATGTATATATATATATATATATATATATATACATATATATTATTTATGCCCAGACTTCTTCTCCTCCCTCTCCTCCTCCTCCTCCTCCTCTGCCGCCGCCACCTCTTCTTCTTCTTCCTCCTCCTCCTCCTCCTCCTCCTCCTCCTTCTCCTTCTCCTTCTTCTTCTTCTTCTATAATAGATTTGATTTTACCCTTTGTGCTGAAGCCAGGAGCCAGTGACTCATCCCTATCTTCCTGCCTACCTCAGGATGCTGACATCTGGAGGATCCCAGTTCAAAACCAGCCTGGGCAGAAAAACTCTAAAGAGACACTTTGCTCCAGGGAGCCAACTGAAAGCCAGACGCGGAGGCGTGGCTTAAGTGGTACAGCACCAGCCTTGAGCAAAAAAAAAGCCAAGCTGGAGGGTGAGGCCCTGAGTTCAAGCCCCAGGAGTGGCACAAAGGAAAAAAAAATACGGTAAAAATCATATTTGACCACACAGTTTGGCAGCATCAAGACTAAGGCTATGGAACCGTGAACTTTCTAGAAGCATCTGCTAATACAAACACTGGGATTCACCCATTAAACAATTCCACCCCCCACCTCCCCCACGGGTCTCCGGGCAGCCATTCTCTGCCCAGATTCTCATTTGGCCTCTTTTAGGGTTTAAATTTTTTATGCTCAAAAAGTCAAGAGTCAGATTCTGTAAATAGAACTTTTGAAATTCAAAAAGCCAAGAAGTTACTTTCTTAGCAATTCTCTTTCAGAGAATAAATTTTACCAAGCAAAGAAGAAGAAGATGAAGGAGGAGGAGGAAGGAAGGGAGGGGAAGGGGGGAGGAGGAGGAGGAGGAGGAGGAAGAGGAGGAGGAGGAGGAGGAGGAGGAGGAGGAGGAGGAGGAGTGCTGTGAAGGCTTCAGACATCAGTCAGTTCATTTGGAGAAAAATAATTAGAAATACCCGCTAATAATTGAAGGCATGGCCTGCTGTGCGGACCGCGGAGCCCCGCGGGGTTACCATGGTGAGCACTTCACTGCGCATTATTTAATTTGATATTTTTAAAAACCAGCTTTGCAGCCCAGACTCCAGGGAGAGCTGTGGGTCAGATCTCATCCCTGTAAAAGAATGAGCTAAAAGGTTTTAGAAGCCACAGTGTCTTCTGGGACAAGAGGAAGAAGATACAGAGGCTGGCCAGGTGTTGGTGGCTCACGCCTGTCATCCTAGCTACTCAGGAGGCTGAGATCTGAGGATCGTGGTTCAAAGCCAGCCCAGGCAGGAAAGTTCAGGAGACTCTTATCTCCAATGAACCACCAGAAAACCGGAAGTGGCGCTGTGGTTCAAGTGGTAGAGCGCTCACCTTGAGCTGAAGAGCTGAGGGACAGCGCCCAGGCCCAGAGTTCAAGCCCCATAACTGACAATAATAATAATAATAAATAATAATAATAATGTGTAGGGGCTGGCAGGGACTCTGGCTTTTCCTGGCCCTCTTGCTAGCTCCAGGCCAAGCTCCTGACTAGATGTAAGTCCCATCCAGGAGCTTGCCACGTCCAAGCAGCTGGGTTCTGGGGAGCATGAGGACGGATATGGGGGTGACAGGCATGGAAGGTGTTGGCAGCCACCTGAGGCTCGGTTTTGCTGCTGTAACAAGTGAGCCCTCAGCTCAGTGTCTTTCCCACCATCCCATGCACAGGCTTCAGCTCTGTAGGGAAGAAGTTTCTAGAAGGAGAGGCTCAGAAGAAGTGTTGTTGGAGACACATGCCAGGCCGAGGGCAGAAGGAGAAGAGGAGGGTCAGCCCCTGACCCTGGGCCTTCTTGTTGGAGCCTGCCCCGCCCCTTGTGGCACCTCATTGGCCAAAAGGATGTCATGTGACCACAAGTGACAACAGCGAGGCCGGGGTGATGGGTAATTGGCACAATGCCAGCTGCTGGTGACATTTGTTTGTTGTTCGCTGTCCTGGGGCCTGAACTCAGGGCTTGCGCTCTGTCCCTCAGCTTCTTCTCTCAAGGTTGGTGCTCTGCCACTGGAGCCACAGCTCCACTTGTGGCTTTTTGGTGGTTCACTGGAGATCAGAGTCTCACAGACTTTCTGGCTCGGGCTGGCTTGGGACCATGATCCTGAGATCTCAAGCCGCTGAGTAGCTAGGATTACAGGCGTGATTACTGGTGCCCAGCGCGCTTGTTTATTGATTCTTACTAGCATCGGTGATAAAGTAAATGACCCCAGTTACTGTGGGCTAAATCATGTGTTACTAGAATACCCTTAGTGCAGTCCTGATGCCCAGAGCCTGGGTTCCAGGTAAAGGGAGGCCCGGTAGGGAGAGGCTGGGCACAAGTGTGGGGACACAGCCCAGGAGAGGTGCGCAGAGCCCCTCCCCCTCCCAGCCTCCACCCCGCCGCACACCCAGCCTTCCTTTGTTTTCATCAGGTGGGGTTTTGCTATGTCGCCCAGGCTGGCCTGGAACTCCTGGTTATCCTGCGTTTGCCTGCCCAGAAGAGGGCTGTCAGGTGGACCACGGCACCTGGCAAGAGACAATATGCACACATGTGCACTCTCGCACGCACACATGCACACACCACACCCTCAGAGTGCCTCCTGCCAGCACAGCAGCGGATCCTCTATATAGTCCTTCCTTCCTTCCTTCCTTTTTATTTTGCTGGTCCTGGGGCTTGAACTCAGGGCCTGGGCACTGTCCCTGAGCCTCTGTGCTCAAGGCTAGTGCTCTACTACTTGAACCACAATGCCACTTCAGGCTTTTTCTGAGTAGTTTATTGGAGATGAGAGTCTCACAGACTTTCCTGCCCTGGCTGGCTTTGAACTATGATCCTCAGATCTCAGCCTCCTGAGTAGCTAGGACAGACATCCTTAAAGACTCACCTTCTACAGCCTGCTGTATGAGATCATGTAGATACAGACTTGAAACACAGACGGACAGACAGACAGATGGACGGACAGACAGACCAACGACTGTCTCCTGGGATCCAGGGGGACATTGATTAAACCAGGCAAAGCTGACAGCAGCAGGTGGACCAGCCTCAAATGAAGGCCGCGCCTGCCCCCTGGTGGACAATTCCAGTAGTGACCTGCCCTAAACTTTAGGGACAGTGCCACTATCCCTAAACTTGACCCGCAAACTCGTGGAATTTTCTGATGGAACCCCAGGCCCCGGATGGAGTCGGCGCGGAGCCAGGGCCTGCACCCCGGGACAGGACGAGGAGCGCCGCCGCCCGGCCCCGCCGTCCCCCGGGCGCCCGCGCGTAGGCCTGGGCGGCGCGGGCGTGGGGAGGAGGGGAAACGCGCGGCGCCAGCCCGCGGCCGCCACTGCCACCCAGCGGCCGCGGCGGGCACTGCACCCGCGCCGCTCCTGGAAGGTCTGGCGGTGTTGGTTGTATTTGCTTTTTTGCTTATTTTCTCCTTGCGGGCAGCTGACATCTCCACCACACCCCGCACCGGGACTGGAAGAGAAGAGCCGCACACAGCGGGAAGTTAGGGTGTATTTGAACCCTGGCGCAGGCTCTGGGCGTGGGGCTTGAACTCAGGGCTTCCTGAGCTTTTGTGCTCCAGGCTGGTGCTCTACCGCCTGAGCCACGGCTCCACTTTTGGCTCTTTGTGGTCCACTGGGGGGAGAAAGAGTCTCACTGACATTCCTTCCCGGGCTGGTTTTGAAGCACGACCCTCAACTGTCCGCCTCCTGAGTAGCTAGGACCACAGGCCTGAGCCTAAATCATCTTTTGGTTATTTTTTGGGGGGAGGTTAGAGCATGCTGGCATTCAGCAGTCACGTGGCTGTGCACACGTCCCCATCCTCCATCTCCAGAACCTTCCATCTCCCACACCGAAGCTCTGTCCCTCCTCAGCCCCAACTTCCCTTCTCCCAGCTCCTGGTGCCCATCTCTGCTTCCTGTCTGTGGATCTGATGACCTTGGGGTGTCCTGGGTGGGTGTGTTTCTGTGTCTGCTGTGTGTCCCTGGGTGCCATGTCCTCCAGTCCTTCCACTTCGTAGCAAGTGTCAGAATCTTCTTCCTTTTCATGGCCAAGTAATATTCCCCTAGGTGGATGGACCAGGTGTGTCTCTCCGTCCATTTGTGAGTGCCTGGGTGCCTTCCACCTTTTAGCTCTTTGAGAGCAGTGCTGCTTTGCACCCTGGGGGTACAGATGTCCTGTGCTCAGTCCCTGTCAGTGTTTCTAGAAGTGAAATCTGGGGGCCCCATGGTGGTTGATTCCATGTTTAGCTTTTTAAGGAACCACTGTGTAACTTTCCACGATGGCTGTACCGTTTCACGCTGCCGGTACAGCACACGAGTGTCCCGCTTTGCTTACGTCTGTGTCCGCACACCTCGATTTTGTGTGGCTCACCTTTATCCTGGTGGATGTGAGATACTGGTGGATGTGGCCGGGGGCCCCGTGTCTCTACAGTGTTGAACATCCTTGAAGGTTTTTCTGGGTTTATTTTTTTGTTGTTTTTTTTTTTTTGGTCAGTCGTGGGGCTTGAACTCTGGGCCTGAACACTGTCCCTCAGCTCTTCAGCTCAAGGCAAGCGCTCTGCCACTTGAGTCACAGCACCGCTTCCAGTTTTCTGGTGGTTCAGTGGAGATAAAAGTCTCACAGACTTTCCTGCCAGGGCTGGCTTTGAACCATGATCCTCAGACCTCAGCCTCCTGAGTAGCTAGGATGACAGGCGTGAGCCACCAGCATCTGGCTCCTTTCAAGTTTTGAGAGAGGAGATTGATTGAGACTTAAGAATGCAAGTAACTGGGCCTGTTGGTTCCCGTGTGTAATCCCAGCTACTGAGGAGGCTGAGATCTGAGAATAAGCCATTCAAGGTACAGCGAGGGTAGAAAAGTCTGGGAGAGTTTTATCTCCAGTTAATCAGCAAAAAGCAGGGCTAGGGGTGTGGCTCAGGTGGCAGAGCACCATTGGTGAGCAAGAAAGTTAAGCCAGAGCTTGAGGCCCTGAGTTCAACCTCTTGGTGCTATACTGGCCAAAAAAAATGAATGAATGAAGCCGGGCGCCGGTGGCTCACGCCTGTAATCCTAGCTACTCAGGAGGCTGAGATCTGAGGATCGCAGTTCAAAGCCAGCCCGGGCAGGAAAGTTCGTGAGACTCCTATCTCCAATAAACTGCTAGAAAACCGGAAGTGGTGCTGTGGCTCAAGTGGTAGAGCACTGGCCTTGAGCTGAAGAGCACAAGGACAGCGTCCAAGCCCAGAGTTCAAGCCCTACGACAAAAAGAAAAGAAAAAGAAAATGAATGAAGAAACAAGCAAACAAAATGTGTGAGTGCTTGATTTGCGTTTAGCATCAGATGTTTGGTCTATAATTTTTCAGGAAAAGACTTGAAAACCAGGGCAGGTCTTTATATTTACAAGCAATCATGAAAAGGGGGCGACATGGATTCTTTGCAGTTCTTTATAATTCTTTAGCCTGCTTTTGGAGGTTTTTCCTCATCTTAAGGCTCTGGCTCTCGCTGCTCTTTGCCTGTTATAAAGATGAAAAGGTCAGAAGCAGGATTTGAGAACTTCTGCTTTCTGAGTTACAGTGGCCCATGACAGCTACAATTGTCCCTTCCACCTTCCATCCTCAGGAAAACAACAACAAAAGAGCTCAGCCACGTGCTGGTGCTCATGCCTGTAATCCCAGCTACTCAAGAAGCTGAGATCTGAGGTGATTTGAAGCCAGCCCAGGCAGGAAAGTCTGTGAGACTCTTACCACCGATGAACCACCAGAAAACCAGAAGTGGCGCTGTGGCTCAAGTGGTAGAGGATTAGCCCAGAGCAAAAAGAGCTCAGAGACAGCTCCGGGCTCTGAGTTCAAGCCCCAGGACTGGCACACACACCGAAGCATAGTTTTCCTCCACACTTTGTGATGCTTCCTTTTCTCTGCCCTGAGCACAAATACATTTTTTTCTTCCTTTGATGTTTGCTGGACGAACAGATTGGGGGTGAAAAAAAGTCACAGAAGCGCAGGACCCCAAGGTTTTCCCCACGGAGTCCCCATTTCTGCCCCATCCTCACACTGGCCCCCATGCTGATTGCCGGGGACCCCCAGCAGGGACCCCCGAACCCCAGGGTCAGCCTCTCCATCCCAGCCAGGTCTCCTGACAGATCATGAGGAGTTTTGCAACTATGAAATCGGCAGCTTTTTCCCTTCCCTCCCCTCCCCTTCCCCCTCCCTCCCTCCCTCCCTCCCTCCCTCCCTCCCTCCCTCCCTTCCTTCCTTCCTTCCTTCCTTCCTTCCATTTTCCAGTCCTGAGGCTTAAACTCAGGGCCTGGGCGCTGTCCTTGAACTTCTTTTGCCCGAGGCTGGTGCTCTACCACTTGAGCCACAGTGCCACTTCCAGTTTTCTGGTGGTTCAATGGAGATAAGAGTCCCATGGACTTTCCTGCCTGGGCTGGCCTTGAACCAAGATCCTCAGATCTCAGTAGCTAGGATGACAGGTGTGAGCCACCACCCCACCACTCCACCATGGCCATTCTGGCTCTACCTGGCCTAAAGTCATTAGAGCATACAACCTTTCTATTCCGTAAGGCCACCCGCCTCTGGCATTTAGTGGCAGCCATTCTGTCTTGTTGGAAATGTTTTCAGAGTTTCTTCCTGCAATTGCAGGCCTCTCTGGGCCAGGGCCCTGGTGTGTGTGTGTGTGTGTGTGTGTGTGTGTGTGTGTGTGTGTGTGTGTGTGTAAATTCCCTGTTCTTGGGGAGTGAAGTTGACGGGTGATTATTTTCGTTGCATCTCTGTGGTTCCAAATCCTCTTCTTACCCCGCTTTCGGGGCCGTGGCCGGTGGCCGGGGGCAGCGGCAGGCGCCGCTTCCTCTCATGCAGCTCCGGCTCCTGGCAGGCTGGAACATAAGAAAAGCATTCAGGGAACTGGCTTGGGGCTGACGTCACGATCTTTGCAGAAGTTGGCCCAGGGAGAGAAGGGCAGGGGCACAGCGAGGTTTGCAAATTCCGGGTGGGCAGACACTGCCTGTGCGCTGGGCAGACCTGGCAACACGGGGTGCACGGAGGAGCAAAGCCAGCCAGCTCTGAACAGCCCCCGGAAGGGACTCCGGCTTGCAGTTCTGGACCCTCAGGTGCAATTAGCAAACACAAATTGTATGCTTTTTTTTTTCTCTTTTAAGGAAGTAGAGGGAGGGAGTGGGGCCTGGCTTTCTAATGTCAAATATGCTCAGCATTTTGCAATGAGATGAACTTCTGTGCCTGGGTGCATGGCCCCACACAGTGACTTAGTAAGTGCTGAATTACGGTCCTGTATTCCACGGGCATAGGAGAATATTATACAGCAATGAAAAAGAAAAATAAACACAGAAAATAGGTGAATTGCTTCATGGTGCATGCATACATAAGATACTCAACAGAATAGTAAATGTGTGTGTGTGTGTGTGTGTGTGTGTGTGTGTGTGTTTGTATGGGAATGCATATGTGTCAGTCCTGGGGCTTGAACTCACAGCCTGGGAACTACCTCTGAGACTTTTTGCTCAACTACTTGAGCCACAGCTCCATTTCTGGCTTTTGGGTGGCCAAGTGGAGCTAAGAGTCTCACAGACTTTCCTTCCTGAGCTGCCTTTGTTGGAATCACAACCCTCAGATCTCAGTCTCCTGAGTAGCTGGGATTATAGCCTGGCTACAAATGAGCAGGCCCGGGGACTGGCCCTGGGGGGTCATAGTCACCTCCTTTCTGGCCAGTCGGGGCATCGCTGTGACCAGATCTTATATTCTTCTGCAATTACTTGAGCGAAGCGGGGTCACGTGACCTTCATTGGTGGCACCTGGGAATCTGCATTTCATCACCAAGCAGCTGACAAAGGGGTTGGAGTGCGGGTTCCGGGGCCCCGCCCTGAGCATAGAGTCTCTGATGGGCACCCCTCCCCCTAGGTGTGGACAGCCTTTAACCCCGGGCACCCCCAGTTCTTAGCCACGCCCCCATGACTCCACAGTGGGGGGGGGGCCTCTGGCCTGCTCTCACCCCATGGCACCCCGAGTGTCTTTTACATTCATTGATTTTGCTTTAGGAAGCCCCCCCCTTCCTCTCTCAGGTCTTCCTCTGCAGCCTAGGCTGGCTGTGAACCTGTGATCCTCCTGCTTCAGCCTCCTGAGGGCTGGGATTACAGACGTGCCCCACCACGCCAGGCTGGAAGCATCTCTACGGTTGTGTTTTTGTTGTGTTGGCACTGCTTCAGTCGCTGGACGGGCATCCTGGCGCTGAGCCGCAGCTCCGGCCCCGCACTGCATGGTGACTCCTTCGTGGGGCGAGCGTGGGGCTGGGGGGGGCAGGGAGGACACACAGCGTCCTCGCTCTCCCGTGTGGCTGCCGTGTCAGATGGGGGATGTGGAGGGAGCACTAGCAGGGAGCACCTGTGGCTCTCGTGGTGGATGGGAAGCGGGGCCAGCAGGGAGTGGGGGGGTCCTCCCTCAGAGACACCCCGGTGTCCACCTCCCCAAATCGCACCGCTGGCTGGGGACCGTGAAGACCACACATGGGCATGGTGGCTCACGCCTGTAATCCCAGCTACTCAGGAGGCTGAGATCTGAGGATCGCGGTTCAAAACCAGCCTGGGGAGGAAAGCCCGCGGGACTCTTATCTCCAGTGAACCACCAGAAAGCCGGAAGTGGGGCTGTGGCTCAAATGGTAGGGCCCCGGGAGTGCAGGAGGCCATGGCCGGCTGCCGGGTTCCTCTACTCAGTCTCTCCACACCACACTCAGCAGCCTTCACCTCTTCCCTTGCGATTGGAAGGCATTTGGAACCTTGTGTCTTGGGGTGCCAGGATCCAAGATGCCCTCCCCCCAACCTGGGGGAGGGTAGAATAACCCCCTCCTTCCATGTCTCCCCTCTCCCCCATGTAGCCCCTCTGGGTGTTTTCCTGACCGTGGCAGCAGGCCGCCTCGTTGGGACTCAAGCCTCGTCCTGCAGGACACGGGGCGGGGGGGGGAGAGGGGGGACCATATGCGGAGGCCGAGGTCAGGGGAGACAGAGAGGGCTGCACCTGGTGGCTCGGGCCTGCAATCCTGGCTGTGTGGGAGGCAGAGAGTGGGAGGTTCGAGCTTCAAGGATAGCTGGGAGGAGAGGAGAGTGAGGCCCTCATCTTAACACGTAGGTTGCACGCGGTGACAGGTGTCCGTTAGCTCAGCTGCAAAGGAAGTGTCCACGGGAGGAGGATCGTGGTCCAGGTGGGCTCTGGGCCAAAATGACAAGCCTGGCTTTGAAAAATCACCCTCTCCCTCCTACCCCTCCCCAACCCCCCACCCTCCCACCCCCCTACCCCCCGCCTCTGCCGCCCCTGCTGCCTCAGCCAAGGAAAGCTAAAGCAGAAAGGGCCGAAGGCACGGCCGAGACATGAATGATCAGTGCAGTTCTGCCAGCCAGGCCGGGCCCAGGGAGCCCTGGGTGATGCCTCATCCCCCGCCCCTTGTCCCAAGTTGGGGGGGGAGCGCTCTGGGCAGGGGAGGTGCCCTTGGCACCCGCAGAACCCTATATACTTGTTCCATCCTGGCTTGGAATGGCTTTCTCCATTCTCCTCCCCCTTTCCCCCCAACAGCTGGCCTTTCCTGGGGTCCCCAGGATCCCCTCACCCCCAACTGGCCATCTTCAAAGGCCCCTGTGTCAGGATGGGCCCCTGGGCCCCCAGGACTCACTGCCAGCCTCTGTGTCTGTGAGGTGAGCATGCGTGTGTGTGTGTGTGTGTGTGTGTGTGTGTGTGTGTGGCGGGGACAGGGCGGGGAGAGAAGCGCATGGCAGGCAGGCTGCAGGGGAAAGTCGGGGGCTTGCTGGGCTGGCCTCAGTGCCCTTGTGCAACCCTGGCCCCGCCCTCCCCACAGATGAAAAGCTCTGCGCATAGGCCTCCCAGTTCCCTTCTTGAGCCACAGCTGCGATGTGGGGCTTCTGGCTGCTCCTCTTCTGGGGTGAGTGTGATGGGAGGGGGGCACGCAGGGGAGCGAGGGCAGAGACAGGACTGGTCGTGGGGGGGGGCAGAGACAAGAGGGAGGCCCGGAGGCTTCGAGCTGGAGGCTCCCGTGTCTCAGGGTTTTCGTAGAGATCATTTGTCTGGCAGCATCTTTTCTTTTCTGGGACTTGAACTCAGGGCCTGGGTACTGTCCCTGAGCTTCCTTTTGCTCCAGGCTAGCACTCTGTCACTTGAGCCACAGCGCCACTTCCAGCCCTTTCTGTGTATGTGGTACTGAGGAATCGAACCCAGGGCTTCATGCATGAGAGGCAAGCATTCTACCTCTGAGCCACCTTCCCAGCCCATGGCAGCATGCTTTCGGAACCCTGGTCTGTGACCCACGAGGATCCAGCCGGGAGCGGACCGAGTCCCGGAGCCCTCAGGTCAGGCCAGACAGAAAGGAAGCCGTGGGGATTCATGGCCAAGCCCAGCACCCAGCATCTTCCTGTGAACTCGAAAGCTGCCCTGTGCCCTGCACCGGCGCTGCTGGAGGCACTGGTGGAGCAGAGGGAGGCCCGGGAGCTGAGCCCCACACCCAGAACCCCGTATCCCAAAGCGCTGGGGCCGGATGTGAAGCCAGGGGCGCTGCCTGAGGCGGGCTGGGGTGCTAGGGAAGGAGAAGAACTTGAGGTGTCCATTAGCTCTGTGCAAGAAGTTACCAGAACCACCCCGGGGCTGGGACACGGCTCAAGTGTCAGAACTCTGGTCTAGCAACCCCAGTGCCATGCAGTGCATGTACACACATGCACACACACACGCTCATACACCCACAGGCGATGCACACGCATGGGCACCTGGGCAGACACGCACACCCAGGCACTCACACACCCGTGTGCACACATGCACCCAAACAGGGACACACATGGACACACATTGCACTCTCATGTGCCCACACGAGCACGCACGCACACACGCACACACACACGCACACACACACATACACAGAATGCAGCTGGGGAAGTCAGGGGCGGCAGCCATGTAGTTGTCCTTCACCCAGCAGTGGGCTCTGCTCTTTCTCATCTGCCACATTTCTGTATGCCATACAGGGAAATCCAAACCGTGTGTGTGTGTGTGTGTGTGTGTGTGTGTGTGTGTGTTGCGTGCGCATGCATGTGCACTGCTGGCCCCGGGGCTTGAACTCTGGGCCTGGGCGCTGTCCCCCAGCTCTTCAGCTCAAGGCGAGCGCTCTACCACTCGAGCCACAGCGCCACTTCCGGTTTTCTGGTGGTTTATTGGAGATAAGAGTCTCACGGACTTTCCTACCCAGGCTGGCTTTGAACCGTGATCCTCAGTGTATATTAATTGTAGACAAGGTTTTGTCACGGTATTTCACATGCACATATGTTCTATTATAATTTAATCCAATTAACCCTGTTGATCGGATTCTCCTCCCCCGCGCCCCCAGCTCTCCCATTGTTCTACAAACATCAGTGAGTGTCCTTAGCATAGGTGTCATGTATTTCTACACGACGGATCTTCCTCTCCCCTTCCCCTGCTCGCCCCAGATAGTCCCCCCCAGTTACAATTTTTCTTATAGAGGGAGCATGTGTGTATGTGTGCATGTATGCATGCATGCATGCATGTATGTGTCTTTTTAGGTCTAACTTCTACCAATAAGGCAAAAAAACCAACTGTAGTCTTTCTGAGCTTGGTTTATCTCACTTCAGTGAATTGTGCTCCACCCCTTTCCTGTAGGTGGGGCCATGTTTTGCTTATCTTTATGGCTGACTGCTATTCCTGGCTATGTGTGTGCCATCCATGTCTCCTCTAGCCATCGGACACCTTGGCTGACTGTTGTGAGCACAGTGGCGTACATGCGGCTCTGCGGGTCTTTCCTAGCAGCCTGTCCCGTGCTGCTCGTGTAACTGCCGTGGGCAGCAGCACAGAGACGCTTTGAAGGATGAAAGCCGCGGCTTCCTGCACCTCCACCGGCCACTCTTGGACATGTATCCCCAGGACTGTAAAACAGTCCCCCTCCTTACACTTAAACGACTAGTCTAGCCAGGTGCCGGTGGCTCACGCCTGTCATCCTAGCTACTCAGGAAGCTGAGATCTGAGGATTGAAGTTCAAAGCCAGTCTGGGAAGGAAAGTCCATGAGACTCTTATGGCCAATGAGCCACCAGAAAACCAGAAGAGATGTTGTGGTTCAAGTGGTAGAGTGCTTGCCTTGCGCAAAAGACAGGAAAGGGCTCTGGCCCTGAATTCCAGCCCCACAACTGACAAAGCAAAACAAAAACCCCACCAGGTCCTGGTAGGGGAGGAGAAAGGGGGAAAGAGGGTAAATGTGGTTCCTGCATTTGGTATGAGTGTGTAAAATAAAGCAATGAGACCTGCTGAAATTATTTTAAAATACCAAGAAGGCTGAGGTTGATGGGGCTCCTTGCATGTGTGTGGAAATGTCACAATGAAGCCGGGCACCGGTGGCTCACGCCTGTAATCCTAGCTACTCAGGAGGGTGAGATCTGAGGATCATGGTTCAAAGCTAGCCTGGGCAGGAAGGTCCAGGAGACTCTTCTGTCCAATTAACCACCAACCAGAAGTGGCACTGAGGCTCAAGTGGTAGAGCACTCACCTTGAGCTGAAGAGCTCAGGGACAGCACCCAGACCCAGGGTTCAAGCCCCACAACCACCCCCACCGACAACAAAAGAAATGTTGGGGCTGGGAAGGTGGCTTAGTGGTAGAGCGCTTGCCTTGCATGCATGAGGCCCTGGGTTCAATTCCTCAGCACCACATAAGCACAAAAAGCCAGAAGTGGTGCTGTGGCTCAAGTGGTAGAGTGCTAGCCTTGAGCTGAAGAGCTGAGGGACAGCGCCCAGGCCCAGAGTTCAGGACCCAGGACTGACAAAAAAAAAGTCATAATGAATATCTCCCCTCCCTCCCATATGATTCATATATGCTAATGAAAATGGCAAAAAAAAAGAGAGAGAGAAAAACCCCAAGGGGGTATAGGTCCTCTGGGGTTGTATACAAGTTCTGGTTGTTTCACCAGACAATGCAGTAAACTGAGGCATGGAGAGATCAACGAACTCCTCCAAACGCCATGAAGCCTGTCACAGGTATCTGACCCCAGAATCTATCTGGTCAAATC